>NC_083776.1:32847602-32850102 GCF_963514075.1 Conger conger | reverse complement strand
TTCTGCCTTCAGCTGCAGGCTTTTTACAGGCTACAACAGAGCCAGGGGTTTTAGCTGCAGGCTTTGTTTGGGCCAGTGCAGAGACGGGAGACTCAGTTGTAGGCTTTTTACAGGCCTGTGGAGAGCCAGGAGACTCAGTTGCAGGCTTTTTACAGGCCTGTAGACAGCCAGGAGACTCAGTTGCAGGGGCATTTGCTCCTCATCCCACCCTACGTCAAACTAAAAATACTCAGTCAAGGACTGTACCGAGATAAGAAGAGGAACCACTTGTGGTGTTTCCGACTGAGGTCCTAATTAGACATAAATCACAAGGTTCATATTCCACTCATGGAAAACCGCTTACAGTACCTTGAGGGAACCTAGTCTTGCTCTTCCTTGGTACAAAACAATGGTTGAGAGAGAGAAACACGCATGCAAAGTCAAACGTTTCAGTCCCTGCAAATATGTTTCCAGTGCCTTTCTGTTGAGTTACTGCTGTCTCTGGTCATGCCTGGTGATGTATTGGGGCGGGGCCTGAGGTGTGAAAGCTGCAGAATGAATATCACTGGGACGAGGCCGGGGTCAACAGCGCGAGATCAGTGACCACGTATTCTCAAAATGCCCATTCGAAGGTCATATCTCTCTCCTGGACGCGGTCGCTCAGGTGCATGGCGCAGGCAATGCCAGCAGGCTGTAATCACAGATAAAATGAAATTAAAGTCCATAGGCTGCGCCTTTCGTTAGCAGAAGAGTGAGTTATGACGGGGATGGCATGAGGCGGGCCTGACACTCAGCCAACTCTTACACTCTCCTGGCCACGCGAAATATGCTTCACTCTTCTTCTACCTTTTACTGAAATATTTATCATTGGCACTCACTCTCTCTCTTTCTCTCTCTCTTTCTCTCCCTCTCTCTCTCTCTTTCTTTCTCTCCCTGTCTCTTTCTCTTTTGGGCTTAGATCCAATCAACATTTGTCCTAAACTTTCTTTTACAAATAAATACATAAATAAAGTGTTACTTTTCCCTCACAAATACAGTCTGACTAGACGATTACTTAACTCGTTGAATAAACAAACGCTCTTAGCATTTAATAGTCAGTCAATAATGAGGGAAACATGTTGAATGAATACTGCCCTCTCTCCAGAGTTTTTAATATTGTATTCATGCCTCATGCTTCTATTTTACAGGACAGAAAAATGCATCAATTGTTAATTAACGCTTGTACATCTAGTTTGCCTTCTGTAACATTATGATATCTGCATGTATATCTGTATATCTAGTTTCCCATTAGACAGTTGGTGACATTAGACAGACAGCAAGATTAGGGCACAATCACATTTAGTTCATTTGACTGTTGGTTCTGAAATAAATAAATATTTCTGGTGAGTTTGGGGAAGGCTATTGAAGTGGATAACGAGCTGAGTTCTAGCAGCAGAAGAAAATGCATAGGTGAAATTTCACACGGACACCGGTTTTTTACGACATTTAAAATTCATGAAATGGCTCTCCGGGGACGCATTGTAGACATCTTTGTGGTGTTTAAGATCCAGCATGACAGAGGACCAAACGAAGTCAAGAACTCAAGCAAATATACATAATGAGCTTAGATGTACTGAACAGTCTGTTCTTATTAGCATTTATATATTTTTTCGTTTTAATTTCAGCCCAATGAATTCAAAGCACATCACGTTCATAACAGCAGTATACCAGAAACCAGAAGCTACAGTGTTCATTATCGCGCCAGTATGTGTGCCTTCCCACAATCCACTCTGCTCATAACTCATTGGACTATTTGAGGTTATTCTCTGTGTGCTCTTTCTCTCAGACGGTCCGGCATGGGTTTCCGTACCAGCCCACCGCTCTGGCGTTCGACCCCGTCCAGAAGATCCTGGCCATCGGCTCCCGGTCCGGCGGGGTGAGAATGTATCCTTTCTGCCGCGTCGTCACGCGCGGTCCATCTCCTGTGCGCTGTGTCGCGGGTTAAAGTGCTGGATGTCCCGGGCCCTCGGGAGAGACCCAGCACCACGGCGATCGCGACGGTCCCTCAGGTAAGACTTTAATTCCAACTCAATTCCAACGGGTCTCCTCCCTGTTTGGTTTGTGGACGTTCTCAGTCACGTAACGGGCCCGCGGTGCGCGTGTGCGTATGAGCGTGTGCGTGAGCGAGGGGCGGGGCGGGGCTTGAGATGCAGTGTCACAGGGTCAAAGGGTAATTGGTGAGTAATATGTCATATGTTGTGGGTCGGGAGAGAGACGCTGAGAGATGATATTCCAAGCGATCTCCCACCCCCCTCCTCCTTCCTCCACTGTTCCGGCATGTTCTGTCTGTCTCCGTCTGCTTGGGGAAGCGGCAGCGGTGGGTTTGATCATGGCCCAGGCCCGCGCAGGCTAACAAGCATTCACCATGGCGGGCAGTACCGTACCTGGTGGCGCTGAGAATCTTCATGAGAACATCTTCCTCGTGTCTCGCTGTGTTTTCCGTCTGTAGCTTCTTCTCAGACTCACCTGTCATCTTCCTCTG
>NC_083776.1:32835102-32842602 GCF_963514075.1 Conger conger | reverse complement strand
AATGCATGCTGGGATAGGCTCCAGCCCCCCTGCGACCCTGTTCAGGATAAGCGGGTTAAGATAATGGATGGATGGATGTTCTTATCCAGAGCAGTTACCAATGTGGAGAAATCAGGGTTAATTTCAGAAATGCAAATGTGGGACATCATCAATAAGGCTCATAAATAGATGCAAAGTTAGGAACAAATTAAAAGCATTATAAACAAAAGTACAGTTAATTTACGTTTTCATAACCCTGCCTATAGCATTATTATCCCAAAAGGACCTCCATAAAAGGACATTTGAGGCATGGTGCAGTCTGAAGAGACAGGTCTTCTGTTTATGTAGGATGGCTCTAGTTTGCTCTCTCCTCCACAGAACACGTCTGTTTTCGATGCAGCCTCTCAGGATGTTCCGCTGCTGATTCTCAGATCTCCGCAGGAGTGTTCTCTCCTTTCTCCAGCTCCTGAAGTGGCAGAACGTCTCAGATGCGTATCTGACCCCGGGCTAATCCCCTGTGACTGTCCTGCTCCTCCTGGGGCCAGGTCTGCGGCCTCAGGTCACCTTTGTGCCGTTGTGCCCTGAACCACCTCCACACAGTGACCACTAGAGAGGGTACAGATACAGGGAGGGAGGAGGAAGAGCCAGAGAACGATAGAGAGGGAGAGACATGCAGGGCGTCTCTCTGCTCCTCTCCGGTGATAGAGTGCTGGTACTGGGGGCAGAGCGCATGGCTCATGGCTGTAAGAGCAGTCGTCTGGCAGTCGGAGGGTTGCCGGTTTGATCCCCCGCCCGGGCTGTGTCGAAGTGTCCCTGAGCAAAACACCTAACCCCCAAATGCTCCTGACGAGCTGGTCGGGGCCTTGCATGGCAGCCAATCGCCGTGAGTGTGTGTATGAATGGGTGAATGGAGAAGCATCAATTGTACAGCGCTTTGGATAAAGGCGCTATATAAATGCCTGCCATTTACCGTTTACTGGGGACAGAACGCTGGTCATGGGGGCAGAGCACTGGTACTGGGGGCAGAGTGTTGGTACTGGGGGCAGAGCACTGGTACTGGGGGCAGAGTGTTGGTACTGGGGGCAGAGTGTTGGTACTGGGGGCAGAGCACTGGTACTGGGGGCAGAGTGTTGGTACTGGGGGCAGAGCACTGGTACTGGGGGCAGAGTGTTGGTACTCGGGGCAGAGCACTGTTACTGGGGGCAGAGTGTTGGTACTGGGGGCAGAGCACTGTTACTGGGGGCAGAGCACTGGTACTGGTGGCAGAGTGTTGGTACTGGGGGTAGAGCACTGGTACTGGGGGCAGAGTGTTGGTACTGGGGGTAGAGCACTGGTACTGGGGGCAGAGTGTTGGTACTGGGGGTAGAGCACTGGTACTGGGGACAGAGCACTGGTACTGGGGGCAGAGTGTTGGTACTGGGGGTAGAGCACTGGTACTGGGGGCAGAGTGTTGGTACTGGGGGTAGAGCACTGGTACTGGGGGCAGAGCACTGGTACTGGGGACAGAGCACTGGTACTGGTGGCAGAGTGCTAAACTGCGCTGTTTCTCCTGCCTCCTCACACCGGGAATGAACTGCAGGGCTGCGCAGAAAGGGAAAGGTCACTGCGCTATAAATGACAGCTCAAAGAGTGTGCAGCTGTAAGGCTTGACAGAGCCTGCCACATCGAGTCCAGATGCTCCTGAGACTGGTGTGTTCTGTGTTCTGTGTTGTGTGTTGTGTGTTGTGTGTGTGTGTGTGTGTGTAGGTGTGTGAGTGTGAGTGTAAGTGTGTGTCTGTCGGTGTGTGTGGGTTTGAGTGTGGGTTTGTATGTGGGTGTGTGTGTGTGTGTGTGTCAGTGCGAGAGTGTGAGTGTGTGTGTGTGTGTGTGTGTGTGTGAGTGTGAGTGGGTGTCAGCTCCTAGAATAAACGCTCTACGCAGTATGGCCACACTCATCTGTTTTAAATGTTGTTTTTTGTTTTGGACAACATTTTAATTCTGCAGTATTCACGGCGTGTGACTACCTTTTTCCATGCTATTGCTCCCCAGGCTGCAATCCCCATCCCCCCCTCCCCACCTCCAGGTGCGAGACCAGTTCCCCTGGGTTCATTCTTGTTTAAGGCCACCAAAATGCTAGAGCTGTGTGTGTGTGTGGGCTTGTTTTTCTTTCCTTACCCTCTCGGTCGTGAGAACTCAGCGACAGCAGGATTATATTGCAGTGCCAGGCCCGTAGGCTAACAGCAGAGCAGTTATATTGCAGTGTTCTGCCTGTAGGCTGACAGGCAGTGGGCACAGGCTGCAGTAATTCAATCAGCCTCTCTCACCCATTTTCACCCATTACTGCGGAGGTCGCAGCCTGTCGTCAGGAACGGCTGCGTCTGCTCGAAGGCCCGACGCTGTGGAAAGCGGATCTGAGGCCCGGGCAGGGCTGAGGTTTCCGTGTTTGGAGCGAACCCCCCCCCCCCCCACCAGCGGGGAACGGCAGCACCAGCCAGCAGGACCCCGGCTGACCCCTGCGCCCAGTGATGTGCGGGGCTTTGATGAGCATTTTCACAGCCGTGGAGTTAAAGCCACTCTGGCTGTTGACACTTAGCACTCCCGGTCCCACAAGAAGGGAAATAGATTTTCTCGGAGCAGGAAGTGCTGAATAGTGCAGACATGCTAAAACAGCAGTGATGCTGTACAACCCCAGTAAAAAGACTGTGCCACACAGTGCCTCCTTGTGCAGGAATAAGGGAGTAGGGGATAGGATGCAGGGCGTCAGAGATAGGAGGGTATAGGGAGTAGGCATACAGTGTAGGGAGTAGTGCATAGGGCGCAGAGTTATATAGCATAGGTGGTGGTCCACAAATTGCTTAGGAACTGTAACCATCTTGGTTTTTCTAACACACTCGAATGGAAAATCTTCCCCATGGTAGTTCCTCCCCGTGTTGGGGAATTGAAGGCTATTATTGTGTTTTCCTTTATTGGGAATATTTTTCCCGGTGCTGACATCTGGATTCGGGGGAAACATGGGGCTGGCATTTCAGACGCGTTGGCTCCCTGTCCCCTGGGGAAGGGCGGCGGAGCTGGGTTTGGCGTTGGTGACGGTAGCGGGGTTCAGTGTAAGCGTCTGAAATGGGCGTCTCTGTTTGGGCGCGGCGGCCGATGGCGGTGTGAGGTACGCGAGGCCCCCGGGCCCCGGGCCCCCGAGGGGCCCTTTGCCTAACGAGCGCAGAGCGACTCACTGCCGCGCTGGAGCAGCCTAATGTCCTCATTTAGACACAGCGCCCGTCACTGAACCCTGCCTGTGTCCCCATCCCAACGCTGGCAGGGACTGAGTGTGTCCAAAGGGATCGGGATTCAGCTTTCACAGAGCGGTCACGTGCGGTTTGAGAAGCCTTGTGGCACCTCCATACACGTTTAACTATACTTTCTGTGTCGGGGAAGGGAAAGACATCCGATATACAATGTGAGATTATGCTTTATTATTTTTAATACTTAAACCTACCGATGGGTTAGGGGATCCAGGTGCCAAATTTGTCCCTTTTGACTAGATAAAAGTATATATTTGTATTACCGTTATTTATAGTATATAAACGTATCCTGCACAGTAACTGGGCATTGTAAAAATTGTTTTTCTAGGCTGTGTGCCCTTTTCTCACTTTGAGCACCTGCTCCTCCAAAGCACAGCTCTGCTTATACCCCCATTAATACTTAAACCCCCCCCAGTATTCAGAATATTGCAGAAATAACAGCTCAACGAATATGGCGTAAACGTTGCTCTACTCTCTTTCTGCAATGCCAGCTATCTTCCAGCTATATCCAGTAAAAAAAACAATTACATTGGAGTGTTTATGTTGTTATGTTATCCTCACTGTTATTATGATAATCCTTCATACTTGCTGCTTGTGCAGGCTACACTTCCATCTCTTTAACACAAATGAAGTACCCCCCCACCTTGGTGCCCTTAGTCCCCAGTTTAATTGCTCTTCCTCTGCCCTGCACATGGCTGGGCCATAGCAGCCAAAGCAGCAGCCCTTTAGTTCCCCTGTGGAAACCTGCAGTCACAGGTGACATCACACACCACATGCTAGCTGCCCTATATCGTACCACTGGTTTTATGTGTTTATCCCACATTGGCCTACATAAAGCCTTATTAGGACAAGCCTAATTTTCAGATTTTTTTAAACATTTTTTTTACTAATAATAAAGTAACAGAACTGTCCTAAATATGCTCTGTTCTAAATTAGCTTAAAATAAACAGAGGTGGCCGGAAACAAGCATCTGCTTCTGAGACTGTGGAGATATCTCACATCTCGTAGGTCCATTTCTGACAGAGAGGACAGGGGCGGGTTGAATCAGAAAACGTTTTGCTATCGTCTCAAGTTTGTGCGATATGTCTCCTCCCAACGGCGTGCAACGTTTTGCAGCAGGCTTTGAGGTATGTTTGCTCCCGTTTGATGGGTGTGCCGGGGGCTAGCCTGAATCAATAATGAAATAGACCCACTCTTTAAACTTCTAATGCCCACAGTGTGCATTAGGTGCCACCATTTCCGTTTAAATAAATAATTTGCTGCATTTTATTGGGCTGAACGTGTCCCAGATTTGAGGGTGAGGCCAAGGAATCATTAATTTGTTATTCGATGGAATTCAATGGAATGATCTGTATGTCATTCAAAACATCATATAAGGCTTCATTTAACACGAATAAGGCCATGGCCCATACAGTTTATTTCTATGTGTTCGTATTCTGTTGAATTTTTTTCATCAGTGCAGTGAGCGTTTATAACAACCAATCAGAATGTAACTTGTTGGTTCTTGGAAGCTTCTGAATTGAGGTGTGCTCACTACCCCAATGTGAAATTGTGACCTTACCTCCCATCTATTCAACCAGACTAGTAAGAAACCAGTTCTCTCAAACATCTTCCTTTCTGAGATCTTGGAATCACAAGCTGGACTGTTGAATATGTATGAGGTTTTCCTTCCTCTGTTTTCATGTAGCGAGACAGTCCACGCTGATCTCCTTTGATTTGATTTATTTTTTAGAAATCAGCTTAGCGTGAGTTATTGTGTTTTTCCCAGTCCATTGCTTATGTGTCTGCGCTTAAGTCTGTTCGTCGCCGTTTCTTGTTTCCCTGTTTTTATTTTGCGATAAGGCAGCTGAATGTTTTTATCACAGGGCTTGGTTTGTAGAGTCAGGCTCATAATTCAAATGCTGCAGGTTTTGTTCCATAGTTTAAAACTGCCATTTTACCCCTGAGCATGAATTGTAAATATGCAGTTGTATAAATATGTCCACGTACATGCACGCTAATCTGCAAAGCAAACAACTAAATAAATCAGTTTGTGCTTCCTGCAACCATTGAGTTAGCTTGAAGGTGCTTGGACTTGCATTTGCCACGCAATCGATTCAGATTGTGATTAGTATCGCTGTGAATTGTGTGCTGCATCACACACACCCCAATTCAGCAGGACAACATGACTGCTGGGGCTGCCTTGTGTCTCTGGGAGAGATAAGAAGATCAGTTTCGCTCAGTTTCAATAGAGTACGGAGAATGAAAGTCAGATATGTGGAATCCATTCTCTGTTTGCCTTCATCAGCTGAGTTTCATGTAAATGTGGGCCATTTGCATTGCGGTTTTCCACCAGCGCAATCAGTCCGTTCTGCACCCCAGCCAAGCGTTTATGTGTGATTATGCCTCATCCATCGCTGTAATCCAGGGGTTTGGAGCCAAGCAAAGTTCAATTTCCGCATCTAATGATGAATCATCCTATTTCCGTGGGAGCGCTGTGGAGAGGAGGCGTCATTGCCGACCCGCCGTTTGTGTACGTTCGCGCGGTCAATTACGGCCGATAAATCTGGTTTTTACTCAAAGTGATGTTTTCATTGCAACTGCGGGCTAGCGTTTACACACGCGCTCACACTAGTCTCCGAACCTCGGAAACCTTTCTGGCAGAAACCCGTCCCTGGCGCTTTCCCAAGCGGCGCCAATTCCTGAGAATGATTTCTTATAATTTTTAATTGCGTGTGAGGAACAGTGCGTGCTGTCTCTGAAGTCCTTTTGTTTGTCCCGGTGGTCTGACAGGCTCAATTTAACCTCTCCCCCCCCTCCCCGTTCCCCCTCGCCCGGCTGAGCCAGCGACCACAATGAGAACATCAAGGGAAGTGTCCTTTAATGTATTTGTTACGGAATAATGGCGGTCTGGCTCAGGAACAGTATCTGCATGTCAAAGACGGACACAAGTGGACGGGGGATGGGCGTTTTTGGCGGCCGCTCAGATTGTGCGCATTGTGTGCGATGCGAGCCGCACCAGGACGTGATATTTTATTGATGATTATGAGCAAGTCTGATTTCTCGCTGGATCGGCGTTTCCACCGCGTGCAATGCCTCAGTTGTGAGGTTACCCTTTGTTGTGTCAGTAAAGCAAATTTGAATTTAATTTCAATTTGAGAGAGAACGCGAGAGAGAAAGAAGATAAGAGATTCGATGAGCTTGTGTTGCGAAGTGGGTGCTTTGTGAAAGAGGACGGGGCGTTGGTTTGAAACATGCCGGCCTATCTTTTGTGTGTCCATTGAAAGCTTGAATAAAATGCAGCTTTGATAAACATTGTACCCGTGTACACTGCGTTTGGTGCTGATGGAGGATTCTGCATTTGAAGGGCTGCTCTCTCTATGATTTGTCTAGCTTACTCTTGATTGGTGTATACGCTGTAGACTGGTTGGGTGTTGTGATTGGTCCACTCAGTCCTCTCCGGTTGGCTGTTGTGATTGGTCCACTCAGTCCTCTCCGGTTGGCTGTTGTAATTGGTCCACTCAGTCCTCTCCGGTTGGCTGTTGTGATTGGTCCACTCAGTCCTCTCCGGTTGGCTGTTGTAATTGGTCCACTCAGTCCTCTCCGGTTGGCTGTTGTGATTGGTCCACTCAGTCCTCTCTGGTTGGCTGTTGTGATTGGCTTTGCCAGCCGATGTCTGGTTGGATGCTGTGACTGGCCTAGGCCCAGAAATGTTTGCCTGCAGAAACTACATTTTAATGGCATAACTTTCATTTCTATTGCTATAATGCCCAGGGCATACTGTGTATTCATAAAATGCCTTTGCTCAGAATATGTGAAATGAGTATTATGTCACTTTTTCTGAAAGGTCACAGTGTGATACTATTCTAGTCCTCTTACATTCCCTGCGGTGTTATGAAATTGTTTTTAAACCCTGCTCTTATGTGCATCACCAGCGATCCTAGCATGTGTGATATTCATATCATAGATTACTGTCTGTTATAATGCTGATTGGTCACCCGGAGGTGTCTGAACTGACTTTTGATTGGATCATGCTCCCTGCATCCTGTGGAGCTGAGCCCTGTTAGGGATGATGGATGGAGTGTGTGGAGTCATCTCTTCATGTTGTAAAGCTCAGTGTTGCTTTTGTACTGACGGGTAATGAGTGTTCCCACTCTGCCACTTGTCTTAAGTGGCATTTAGAGAAGATCGGGAGGCATACCTCACTTCTGAGAATGAGCTTGTATCCCGTTTCACTCCTGCTCAAACTGTGTGTGTGTGTGTGTGT
>NC_083776.1:32830102-32832602 GCF_963514075.1 Conger conger | reverse complement strand
TGAAGATTTAAAAATGTAAAACTGTCCCATTTGAATCAGCATTATGGGTTGAGTATAATCACAGGAACACGCACACGCAGGGATGATGTTCTCTTGTGGTTGGATGATGATACATTCATGTGGCGATTACGTTTCTTCAACATCATTTATTGCCGCTTTACGAAGCCTCAATATTTTGTGATTAGCGGTTACAAAATAGTCATTATGATTTCCAAAGCTTGTTTTTTTTAGTCTGTTTGATGTTACCTAACATTAGGAATTACATTCATTTCAAGCAGCTTCTTAAAGTCCTAAAACAAGAGGAAATGGCTGTATGGTAATTAGCAGGAGGAATATACACATGTAATTAGGAGCAAGCAAATTTCAGTCTGTGCTTAATTAATGCAGCACTCTCGCTTTCTTACCATTTAATCTGTCTGTCTCTACCTTCCCTCTCTCCCTCCCTCTTTTCTTTTTGTACCCTTTCTCTCAATCACATCACTCCATCTTTCTCTCTCTTCCTTGTATATCCCTGTTTTTCTCCCTCTCCTCTCACTTCTGTCTCTTTTGCACTCCTTGTCCTATCTCTCTCTCCCTCTCTCCCTCTCTCCCTCTCTCCCCCTCCCTCTCTCTCTCTCCCTCTCTCCCCCCTCCCTCTCTCTGTCTCCCTCTCTCCCTCCCCCCCTCTCTCTCCCTCTCTCCCACTCTCCCCCTCCCTCTCTCTCACCCTCTCTCCCCCCTCCCTCTCTCTGTCCCTCTCCCCCCTCTCTCTCTCTCTCCCTCTCTCCCCCTCCCTCTCTCTCCCTCTCTCCCCCCTCTCTCTCTCTCTCCCTCTCCCCCCCCTCTCTCTCTCTCTGTCCCCCTCTCCCTCCCTCTATCTGCACACCCCCTGGTTGCTCAGAGGAGCAGGCTGTGAAGGAACTGTGCTTTAATGATTGGGTCTTGTTGCTATAAAAAGCTTCCAGGAGAAAATCAATATTTCCTCAGAGTGGTTGGTTCTTTTAGACTGATATATTAAGAGATATGCACTAATGGTGTAAATGTTTTGATTGGTTAATATTGTCACATGGTTCAGACATTTCAGGATTGGTACCCCATCAAAGCCTGTATTACCTAAATGTATTGCCAATTGTATTGGCAACGTCTAAATCTCAATTGCTTGAATACAGACTCTCTCATTTGCTTATTTCTGATGGAAATATGAGCAAAGTGCCCTTCTCACTATCATACTCAATGTGTGCTTAGTCAGTTGCCAGGGATTTCTGCCTAAATGCAATGACTCACCAAAATCATACAAATTGTGATTTAAAATGCTCTGTCTTTATCTGGTCAAATATTCATTTTTGATTTGATCTGTCTCTGTGCAAAAATAAAGCACTGCTTTACTGCTGGCAAATATTAAAACCTCTGGATCTGAAGTTGATAAAACAATCATTCGTTCTGCACATTCTGCATTGCCACCTTACTATGCTGCAGGTTCTGCATGGGCACGTTGCTGCAGATGCTGGATTGTTGCTATGCTGCAGGTTCTGCATGGGGGAATTTCTGCAGGTACTGCATTGTACAGTGGCTGTGCTGCAGGTTCTGCAGTGCTGCTATGCTGCAGGTTCTGCATGGGCACGTTGCTGCATGTTGTGCATGGACACGTTGCTGCAGGTTCTGCATGGACACGTTGCTGCAGGTTCTGCATTGGCACGTTGCTGCAGCAGAGCAGGATATGATTGTGAATCTGTGGAGCTGAGAATTTAATTTGTCTGCTGCTTTTCTGCAGGGTTTGCAGTTTAGATCTGCAGTATTCAGGAATTATGGGAAATGGGAGTAAGGGAATATGTATACTTTGGCTGAACATGCCCACCAAATACCATGGAAATACACACAGCAGATGTTTGCATTGCGTCATAATGAGGCTACTGTTTTATGGAGATGGGATGGTGGTAGTTCACCACCCTCCTGCAGTGTGCAGAAACGTCCTCCGGAAGCCACCTGCAGAGTATCGTTAACACTTTCGAGTTTCCAGCATTGAAAAGAACCCCTTGCCGTGTGTGTCTGTGTTCAGAATGAAACATCTGCATTCCTTTGAGGCCACTCCCTCACTGGCTCCTGCTGAAGCTCCATCATCATTCATAATGAGTTCCTGCAGCACAGGCTATGCACGATTGCTGTTTTTATCTGTCATTCTTTGTTAGGCTAAAGAATGGTGTGTCGTGGTGCATGCTGATTTAGAATCAGTGTCTCTGTGCACGCTAGTATAACAACCTGCATATTATAACAATCTGTATGTCCGTGCATGCTAATATAGCAATTCACGTCTCCGTGCATGCTATGATAACAATCTGCATGTCTGTGCACCAGAATATAATAATCTGCATCTTTATGCACGCTAATATAACAATCCACATCTCTGTGCATGCTATTATAACAATCTGCATGTCTGTGCACGCTAATATAACAATCTTCATGTCTGTGCACGCTAATATAACAATCTGCATGTCTGTGCACGCTAATATAACGATCTTCATGT
>NC_083776.1:32812602-32827602 GCF_963514075.1 Conger conger | reverse complement strand
AAAGTCCTTCAGTGAAACTCCTCAAAGGCAGCTGAGCCTGTTACTAAAGAATGTAAAATAAAAATAATAATAAATCTGCATTTAGCAGGTTTGTCTGTTGAGCTTTTGGTCTCCACATCGCTGAAACAAAGGGCAGTTGTCACTTTGCTTCAGCTGGCTTCGTTATTAACTGGGATCGTTTTGATGAACGACCGATGGGACACGATTTTCACTGGCAATTTATTTGAGCAATGTGAGCTCACCTAAGTGAGGATGAGTCATGATATATTGATTTTATGTAATTCTGAAATCTCTGTAATTACTCATAATTCTGTCCATAATTCTGTACGGTACAGTCCCATAAGAGGGTTGCCTTTCTGATAAAATGTAAGTTCTCTGTGGAAGTTAATTCCAATAAAAGTTATAAGATGTCTGTGCTTTTGCCTCTGCACCTTAGAGTATAAAGAGACTGGCTGCTTTTATGCCATACATTTTTGCCATTCCCATTCTAGCAGATCTTCCTTGTACAATTTAGCCAGCTCTTATGGCCAGAGTGAGGTGCATACATTATGTAACTGAATCTAAGAGTGCTTTTCAGTGGTTCTCACAAGAAATATTTGTATTTTTAGTCCCGCTCTGGAACTTGAACCTTCAGCCCTGTGACCTCTGTCCCCACTTTGATCTCCCGAGCTTTGATCTCCGCCCCGTAATCTCTAATTAGCTATGTGAGATGTTTACCGTAGTTATCGCGCTTGGGTATACGTGTTTTATTGCTAGTGTTGTATTTGCCAAAACTGTTTGATTGCTGCTTCTTAGAAGGTTTCTTCTCATGAGATTAATCTACAGGGTCTAAGTGTTTCATCTATGTGGTCACTTCTTGCACTTGGATCCACACTTCCCTCTATGGTTTCCAGCGCACTTGTCCCTGGTTATGGGTATGCACTTTGAGCGTCTGCTGAGTGCCCGTAATGTAATGTAATGACTACCCTGTTACTGAAGGGCAGTGGTGTGGAGCGCTCATAAGCAGATGGGTGTCAATTTGAGGCTCATATCCAGAGGATTGTGGGTTAGAGACCCATTGCAGGTAAGACATTATTGTACTTTCCAAATCGGCATCTTGACTTGAGTTCCCAGTCATCGTAGCTGAAGAGAGCTTCAAGTACCTTAATACAATAACATAGTAAACAAGCAGCAGGGCCTGCAATTATTGTGCATTCCTCTTGATTTTGACGACAGCGAGTCGAAGTGAATCAGTCGTTTAGCGTTGTCAGAGCCTTGCTCGGAGCAGGCAGTGAATTTAACCCTGAGCGGTCCTGTCCCATTAAATCCACTTCCTGTCCTCCATGGGCTCAAAGTCCTGGTCAGGTCATTGGCAGAGTTAACATTATCCCTCCGTGTTTCATCTCTCTGGCGTTAAATGGAGCGTGGAGAACGAATGGTGCTATTTACCGGCCTGTCAAAGGCGGAATGAAATTTTGAGCGGAGGGGGAAGGAGGGAGAGAAGAACAGAGTGTGCTTATCGCTGATGATGGCAGTCATTAAGCCCCCCGCCAACCCAACGTCGTTCCTCTCTCTAATGCTCAATGGCCAAACTCAACAGAACTCAACATTATTGCAGACAAATAAGGAAGAAATTAATCAAAACAACGGAAAATGTTTGTTCATCTAAATCCCTGGTTTATGTAGATGTTGGCCTTTTGGTGTGAAGGAAGCCTTGAGATGAGAAAGCGTTGGGTCAGGAGGAATGCGATGGAGACATTATAACGGGTCCCACGGCAGAGTCCCGGCAGTGACAGGTTATCTTTTCTCCCTGATTCTGCCGTGATTCGGGACCTGAGAGAAGCCCGCAAATCCAATCACGCGGTATTTGCGTTTTTTTTTCCTTCTCATTTGCAGGAGGCCACCTGTGGCCCGCGGTTATCGTTCCGCCATCGCGGCTCTTCCTCTCCCTCCTCCGCGCGCCGGATGTTCCCACGTGGCCCGGCGCCGAGACGGCGAGTCATTCTTCAACATTAATTTCCTCCCGTTCGCTAACAGGTGTATCATCTGGCTATCAGGTCCCCTTTCCCCAGAATGTGAGGAGCACAATCAGAGGAGATAATTAAAGAGCGGCCGGGCGGCTTCGGCGAGAGAGCAGTCTATCAACCACCTGAGCTGTCACTCAGAGCGAGAGCGAGCACAGAAACCGGAGCGCAATCGAGAGAACCGCTTAGATAACCTCAGAAGGTTCCGGCTCACTTCATGAAGTCCAAGCTCTAACCTCATTCTGGACATCACCATTGCTCTCTAAATTAGAACAGTAACATTTCCCTGAATTAATCTGCAAACGCAAATATCTCCGCAACAATATCGATATCTCTCCCTCCTCTAGCTGTCCCAACCAGCCATTACCCTGTTATAGTACAACGCTGGCCTTGGGGTATTCATTATACACGTGAAATGGTGGAATGTGTCCTCTTCCTTATGGCAACGATGGAGTGAGTCTGGAAGCCACACTGTCAGTCAACACAATCCCATGAGTACTCTACACTGGAGTTCCCCCTTCGGGACCTTTGTGAAGTAGTTTGCTGGACCGCTGAACATTTGCTGGGATTGCACGCTGATCACCCAACATTCTGCCCACCTGCTTACCTGGCTGGGCATAGAGTGATGCTAACGGAAACGTGACATACTTTGCAACGTGTTGCTACCCAGGCACACAGCGTGCTCTGGGGAAACAGTGCCTGGTTAACCCCTTCACCCTCACCCCAATCTCTTCTTATGGGGTGACATTAGCTCAGGCGTTAAGAGCAGTCATCTGGCAGTCGGATGGTTGCCGGTTCGATTCCCGCCCTGGGTGTGTCACAGTGTCCCTGAGCAAGAACCCCAAATGCTCCTGGCGAGCTGGTTGGTGCCTTGCATGGCAGCCAATCGCCGTTGGTGTTTGAGTGCGAGTATGAATGGGTGAATGAGAAGCATCAATTGTACAGCACTTTAGATAAAGGCACTATATAGATGCCTACCATTTACCGTTGTGTCTTCAGTCTGTAGTCAAAACGTTTATCAGATGTCCCAGCTTGAAGACTCCTGCCTTTACAAACCAAACTGTGTGGCTTGTGCTGTTGTGGTAAAGTTGGGTGAACAACAAAATCCCTTCACCACATGTATACCTACCACCCCCCTCTCTCCCTTTTGAGAGAGAGAGAATAATACAACATATCCTGAGGATATTTTAGACAGGAAACATTCCCCTTCACAACCAAGATGACTACCTTCTTCTAGTTCTTTGAAATGTGTGATACTGAAGCAATATTTTTCACTGGTTTTGTATGGATACTATTGGATCAGTTCTATATACGAGGTACAGGTCCCCTATTTTGTAATTCCCATTCAGATTTGCATTGGACACCCCCAGAACTGCCACACACTTGTAATTAAATGCAGTTAGACGCTGTGATGGAAGAATCCTCTTGTTTACTTGTCTCATTCTTGACACTAGGTTAAGCTATCATTTTTTAAAAATGCACTCAAAGCATTGCTAATGGCAGTTTGCCTAGCAGTGCAGTCCATTAGCATGCATGATTGATGTGGAGACACTGGAATTGGAGCACATCAATGCTGTTTATTGAGGCTCAAGCTATTAGCAGTTTATCACCTGGAATAACAAATAGCAGATTGGATTGCATATTCACACCTGCTCTGGAATGTGGTCACATGGCCAGGCTCTCCCACCAATGAAAGTAAATGTTTTATTTTTAAATGCTTGAATTCTTATCATTGTGGTTAGATGCTGGTGAGTTTCTGTAGCATGGTGGAACCGAATCTGTAACATGTTTGGATCAGGGGCTCTCTGTCTGCTTGACTGGACTTATGATGGCAGTGTTTCTCTGCCTCTCAGTGCAGTGTTTTGGTCTGTGTGGAGTGTTTTGGTCTATGTCGTGTGTTTCGGTCTGTGTGGTATGTTTGGGTGTGCGTGGAGTGTTTGGGTCTATGTCGTGTGTTTGGATGTGTGGGGTGTTTGGGTCTATGTTATGTGTTTGGGTGTGTGTGGTGTATTGGTTGTGTGTGTTTGGGTGTGTTTGGTTCTGTGTGGTGTGTGTGGACTGTGTTTGGGTGTGTGTGGTGTGTTGTGGTGTGTGTTTGGGTGTGTGTGATGTGTTGGGGTATGTGTGGAGTGTGTTTGGGTGTGTGTGATGTGTTGGGGTATGTGTGGAGTCTGTTTGGGTGTGTGTGGTGTGTTGGGGTATGTGTGGAGTGTGTTTGGGTCTGTGTGATGTATTTGGGTATGTGTGGAGTGTGTTTGGGTGTGTGTGGTGTGTTGGGGTGTATGTTTGGGTGTGTGTGGAGGTTTTTGGGGTATGTGTGGAGTGTGTTTGGGTGTGTGTGATGTGTTGGGGTATGTGTGGAGTGTGTTTGGGTGTGTGTGATGTGTTGGGCTGTGTGTGGAGTGTTATGCTCTGAGCACAGTCCCTGCAGGGTTGATGTGGTGTGTTTGCTGGATGCAGGTCTGACTCATCTTCATTTCGATCACCGTGCTCCATGAAGCTGTCAGATTGGATCAGCAGGGAAGCTTGCAGCTCCCAGGCACAGAATAATGACAAAATAACTGAAGGAAATGCAAGTTGAGTGAAAGCTGGTTTTTGCTGAAGGACACTGGTTTTTCTGAATCAAAATATGTCTTAGTAGATTTTTTTACAAATATTTTTTGTGGCGTAGGCCACATGCCGAAGGGAAATTATACACTCAATAACTCTGGCCCATATTTATGTGTCACATCCTACAAATAGCAGATGAGCATCAGTGAGCTTTCATTGATTTCTGTCATTCAGTTATTTGACCCAACTGATGGCCACTTGACCCTTGACCTTTGGCCTTTGTCCTTCCACATTTAGCACAGTGTTAACAGGCCTGTGGGGCCTGGCAGGTAGGGTTAGGGAGAGCAAGACCGTGGAATGAAACGGTAGGATTTTCCACTGAAGCACTTTCCACTGAGTCTCCATTCATTCACAGGCAAGCAGAGGTCTTTCAGAGCAGGCTGTTGTGTCCTCCAGGTTATGCCTTAAGGTACCTGGGAGAAAGTGTAACACCCTGGCCCTTGAGGACAGGAGAAGTCCTTCCTGTTCTTGAGTGGTGGTGAGAGAACCACTCCTGACCTTGAAGTGACCTTATTGTAATGTCTGTAGGGTTAACAATTGTTAATAACATGACATGTCATTTGGCAGACGCTCTTATCCAAAGCGACTTACAGTTGGTCCTCCCCTGGAGCAATGCAGGGCCCAACGGCTGTGCAGATCTTATTGTGGCTACACCGGGATTAGAACCACCGACCTTGCATGTCCCAGTCATGTACCAGTCATGTCAATGCCAATAATGTAATGTACCTTAACCACTACGCTACAGGCCACCCTCACTGTACAGACTGTGGCAGCTGCATGTAGATTTTAGTAATTTAGTGTGTGTGTGAATGTGTGTTTATATGTGTGAATTACTGTTTGATTTTTCTACTGTGTGTGGAGTCTGCACCATGGTGTGTGCTATGGGGTCCAGTCTGCTACTGAGGATGTGGCTCAGACTCAGTTAACTGATCCTGGGTCCAACTGTGGGCAGTGATCCCTCTGTTCCTGACAGAGCAGAGAGGGCTCAGCTGATCTGAGATCAGGTCGAGGCGATCCAGCACAGTACAGATTGCTGGAGTGAGCAGGGCTCAGCTGATCTGAGATCAGGTAGAGGCGATCCAGCACAGTACAGTACACAGTACAGTGTGCTGAACTAAGAGCAGCGGAAGGGCATGCATATTCACCCAGAATGTCATTTTCTGTCTATTTGAGGTAGAAGTGTGTTTGAGACGTATAAATTCTCACTTCCTAAAGAAGACCACAGCACACACACTAATTGTGATATCTGTATTAGCACAGGACTGGCCAGCCCTGGTTCTGTGGAGCTACAGGGCTTGCTGGTTTTTCACCTTAAATACAACAACCTTTAATCGATCAATTAAGTGCCCAGTGACAACAAAAAACAAACAAAAACCAGCATTACTTTAGAAATGCCCTTGCTCTTTTAAAATGTCTGTTTGAGTATATTGAAAGAATTACCTAGCTCTTAATACCTGACATATTCATGTTATATTCATATAAATGAGAACTTGGGTCTAATGCCCCTCTTTTTTATTCCCTTTGGATTCAATTTAATTAAAATGGAGAGGTGACATACTTGATGCTTGTCTAATTACTAGAGCAGTGCAAAAGTCCTTCCCCCTCAGGCTGCAAGAGGAACGGGGAGTAGTATTTTTTGTGTGTCCCCACTAGCGATGTCGATCTGATCTGCGGTTAATGCGGCTAGCGTTTCTGTGTACCTGTGCTGAGAACTGTAGAGGATTGTAACCTGGAGAGGGTGCAGACTGGTTGAACGGACAGTTTGCTGTGGGACTCTGGAGCTCAGAGCTGAGTTAGAGAGTCACGCGTGAGATCATGCCGAGGCACTGCAGTACTCCTATTTGACAGACAGATTCACCGCGGGAGCTTGTGCACACTGCTGTGAACTACAGGACCCAGAATTCCCCAGGAGCGCCCGCTCACACCGCTATTGGATAAAGCAGTGCGAGTACTGCTATACCCACACTGTAAGTGTCATGTTGGGCTTGATGTGAAGTTGACTTTGTGCATGCATCCAGTAGGATCTTCAGCTTGATCCTAAACTGGATGGAGACAGGTAGGAGTCCCCGTGGCGATGCATCACCTGACAGGTAGGCCTGACTGTGCTTCATGTAGACAGGTAGGGCTTCCCAGGGTAACGTGTCTCTGCTGTAGAGACAGCCATGGGTTCCCCAAGGCTGCAGTTTCAGTACAAACACATCACTGAGCTTCAGCAGGGCTTGGGGTGGAGTGCAGCACAGTGGTTAGGGGACTGGGCATGTAGCTCCAGGCTGTTGGTTTCATTGACAGCTGGGGTACTGCCGTGGTCCCTGTGAGCGAGCTCTTTACCTGAATTGCCGTCGTAAGTATCCTGCTGAATAAACGGATGTGGTATGAAGCGAACGTGAGCAGTTTAATTCGCTCTGGAAAAAGAGCGTCTGCTAAATGCTCGAAATGTAACTCAGCGTAATGAGCCTTCTCCTCCGGCCCGGGACGAGCAGAGCAGAGCGTGTCGGTGGTGGACGGAGGGCAGGAAGGGGGGGGATGACCCCCTCAGTACGGTTTAGCGGTGGAACGTACTGGAGGGGAGAGCTGGACTGCGGTTTTGCTGCATTATTAAAGCCTCTCCGGCACTGCAGGGTCTGAAAGCCCAGACCGGCAGCTCGTCTCTGGGTGCTGTGGACGCCGGGAGCCTGGCTGCGTGAGCCTGGCTGCGTGACTCATGCGGGAGCCGTGACTCCAGCACCGTTAGGCGTCTCCTTTTCAGACCCCGGCCGCTCTCTGAGTCACACCCCTTCTCCTCATCTTACCTCTCCTCTCTCTGTTGTTTATTCTCCTCCCTCGTTCCCTCTGCTGCTCTCTTCATCGCTCCCTGAATCCCTTCTGGACCTCCCTCTCTTCTCTCTCACCTGTCTCCCTCTCTTATCTTCCCTTCTCCCTCTTCTCCACCCCCTAGTCTTTTTGTTCCTCTCTCCCAGCTTTTCTTCTCTCTCTCTCCATCTCTACCTCTCTTTCAGTCCTAAACTTTCTGCCTTTCATTTCTCTCTTTCCCGCTCTCACTCCACCCCCCCCTTCTCTCTCTCTCTCTCTCTGAATGAGAGGAAGTCTGCACACGGGCCTGACTCACTGCATGAATTGTAATACGTACTGCAGTCGAAAACCGAGACCTGTACCTGCAGAATGATTCTGCTGGGTGAATCACAGAGCTTCTCTATAAATATCTCCAGTGCATTCATCTGTGTGTTAGGTCCGTATGCCCCTGTTAGTGCAGGAAGGCTGGCATGACTGTGCTCACTGGCTGAATAGAATAGGGCCAGCTTCATGAAGTGAATAATATTCTGTTTGTTTCCTGTTCATGCCAGGAAGTGCTCTCCAAGGCTCCTTGCCGCCTTAGAGAGCGCTCTGCCCAGGGTTGCCAGGTGAGAGGAGAGGTGTGTGTGCGGCATTAAGAGTGTGGGGGGATTTGTCAGCGGATGGCTTTCGGATCAGAAACTCCCCGAGCAAGACGAATGCCGAATGTATGATTCCTTACCGTGGGCTTCCTATGGAAGTAATCTTAGACTTCAATGGTCTAACCCAGGGGTCGGCAACCCTGGTCCTGGAGAGCCGCAGGGTGTGCTGGCTTTCGTCTCCACCTTAAAATAAGCAACCGATTCAGGCCCAAGAAACCAGGTGAGGTAGGTTAACTGTGTAATCAACGGCTTTCATTGATCAATTAATGCCAAGTAACAACGAAAGCCAGCACACCCTGCGGCTCTCCAGGACCAGGGTTGCCGACCCCTGGTCTAACCGTTCAGTGTGAAAGTGAAAGTAACTGGTTGAAAGTGCACTGATTTGTCACAGAGGTGTGTGTGTGTGTGTGTGTGAGTGTTTGTGTGTGTGTGTGTGTGTGTGTGTGTGTGAGTGTTGGTGTGTGTGTGTGTGTGTGTGTTTATGTTTGTGTGTGTGTGTGTGTGTGAGTGTTGGTGTGTGTGTGTGTGTGTGTGTGTGTTTGTGTTTGTATGTGTGCATGTGTGTATGTGTATGTGCAAGAGAAAGTCTAACTGCAATTCTCCAAATCAGGCGTAAAGACATAAGGTCAAATAAATCGAGTTTTTGTTAAACTCTCTGAATACCACGTTCTGCTCCACGTCGCCTCTGAACAGCAGTTTCAATGCAGTCGCTCTAACTCTTGCTCACTTGAGCTCTATCTAAGGGCAAACGGGACAGAAACTAATCCGTGACGGTGTGCGGGGGAGACATCCGTCTTTCCTAAACGCCCGTGCGACACGTCCCGTGCCCTTTATTCACGAGAGGGCGGTGACTTGCCTGCAGTGGCCACCTTTTCGGAGGTAATTAAACTCAAGGACAATTAACAGGCAATCGCGCGTCGGCAGAAATGAAGGCGGCGACCTCATTCCGCTCCTGACCAGAAACCATGGAAACCCCCGGCGCTCCCTCTCTCCAGAGCCCTGCCTAACGGAGCACAGGCTCCTCAGTAACATGGCCTCTCCACGCCCGCTCTCTCACGCCATTAGTTATGTACATTTATACAATGACATGGGCTGCTGCTTTAATCTTATTCTGCAGGCTGTCGCATAGTCATAGGTAGACCGTGACGTTCAGTTCAGGTCAGGTATTTCACTAGCAAACATAACTACCTGGTTTAGGCACTGTATTATGCGTCTTTATTAAAAACAGTCTTCCATTTAATTGCAATCACTGAATTTATTGGCGAGTGATATACATCACGCAGTGTTTTATATCACTCAAGCAGCTCATAATGATTAGCTTTTTTCCATTGTACTCGGTGGATAAGTAAACAAACACACACACACACACACACACACTAATTTTAGACTGGACATCACTGTGTATGTGTGTGAGGCAGTGAAGTAAAATGGTTAGGGAGCTGCGCTTGTAAACCAGAGTCTGGGAGTTTGAGCCCCGGTAGGGAGGCTGCCATTATACCCTTGGGAAAGGTACTTAACCTGAATAGACCGGATAAATACCCAGCTATATAACAGCATAAATGTAATCTGTGTAAGTCGTTGTGGATAAGTGTCTGCAAATGGCGTACCATAACGGTGTCAGCGGGTTTCACAGAGCACGCGATTTCTCACCACCCTCTTCATACCAGTATTACTGCATATTATTGTCATTGTTTATATCTTGTGTGCTCAGGGCACACAAACAAGCTTGTACGTAATGTGCATTGCCTTTCTGCTTTAGTTATGCGTTTTGCTTATGTGTTGCTCTTATAATATCACATTTTAAATATCGTTTTCATTCCATTACGTTACATTATATTAATGGCACTTGGCAGACGCTCCTATTCAGTGTGATGTACGGTTGATTAGCAGGAGCAGGGTTAAGGGCCTTGCTCAAGGGCTCAACGGCTGTGCAGATCTTATTGTGGCTACACCGGGGATCGAACCACTGACCTTGCGGGTCCCAGTCATGTACCTTAACCACCACGCTACATGCCGCATTCCAGCATTGCACAGCCGTTGATACCAAAGTCAGCCGTTGTGCCTGGACCTTATTGTAGCCCTCAGACGGTGCGGTAAAGTCCGGAAAGTCAGGAACGTGGGCTGAAAGGCACGGAGCGGTTTTCCCTGGGCGGAGAGTAGACAGCGAATCGCACAGCGCCGTCTGTCACAACAGCGTCTCACTCCTGTCTCCTTCCACCACTCCTCCTGGCTGACATGTGACACCTCTGCAGTCTTATTTCGGGTTCCTTCGTTCTTCTGTCTACCCTGCAGTGTGGCGTCCTGTGACTCCTAGGTAGGGGGGATAAAAAACAGATCATTAAACGCATTAAAGTACAAAGCATTCCACGTCCTATCACGATGAGCGTGGGGAAATTCATTTCCTCGACCTGCATAGGCCAGAGATTTGCACACCTCCCTGTTGTTATCTTTTTCTGTGAATGGAAAGATTTTCCTTTTTTCCTATGAGCGACCGTTTGAAGTGTCTGAAGGCGGAGTCGGTATCTTTCCGTCTGTCTGACAGGACATGCATTCCGTGGCTGCGTCTCTTTCATGATTCTGCCGTGATTGATATATAACATCTGCTTCGCGCGTCTGGCCTGAACGGATAGGACAGTGTTATGATCTTCCCAGCTGCCTATTGATTTCACTGTGTTGTCGGGAGAAAGAAAAATCAATGCAAGGAATCCCATTTGAAGATATATTTATAGCCTGGTTAGAAGGCTAATGCTAACCACAGTGCTGTTTATAGAGGTTGTGCTTCATGTAACGCTGGAATTATGTGTGTGTGTGTGTGTACATGTGTGTTGCTTGTGTATGTGGGTGTGTGAATGTGAGTACATGTGTTTTTATCATTCATTAATTACTTAGCATAGAGATTGCAGCAGTGATTCTGTGCCCTCAGTGTTGCTGCTGCAGTGATTCTGTGCCCTCAGTGTTGCTGCAGCAGTGATTTTGTGCCCTCAGTGTTGTTCCTGCAGTGATTCTGTGCCCTCAGTGTTGCTGCAGCAGTGATTCTGTGCCCTCAGTGTTGCTGCAGCAGTGATTCTGTGCCCTCAGTGTTGCTGCAGCAGTGATTCTGTGCCCTCAGTGTTGCTGCAGCAGTGATTCTGTGCCCTCAGTGTTGCTCCTGCAGTGATTCTGTGCCCTCAGTGTTGCTGCAGCAGTGATTTTGTGCCCTCAGTGTTGCTCCTGCAGTGATTCTGTGCCCTCAGTGTTGCTGCAGCAGTGATTCTGTGCCCTCAGTGTTGCTGCAGGCCTGTCTGCAGCAGAGAGCGAGGGAGAATTTGAGCCAGTTAGAGAGCTTCCACAGAGACCAGGCTATCTGCTCACACACCTTTACGCTTATCCTCCACAGGAAGGCAGCCACCGGAGCCCGGGGCCTCTGTCTGCAGCTGATAGAGAACAGAGCCCCCCCTCCACACACGGTTATTATTTTTGAGATAATTCTTGCAATTTGGCTTTTCTTGTTTTAGTTCAATGAAAATTCAAGCAGCTCATAATGATTAGCTTTTTTCCATTGTACTCACTGGATAAGTAAACGCATACATGCACACACTCACACACACACGCACACACACATGCATACACACACACAAACACACACACACACATTTTAAACAGGACATCACTGTGTATGTGTGTGAGTGTGAGGATTTAATGATCTTGTCTTTATCTCTGAGTATTCGTTTATTTTCCTTTCCTTTTAACTCTACAGCATTTCACTGTCCGTGCCTCTCCCAGTGTGGTTGTGTTGAGCATTTATCTGGGATTGGCCTTGCCCACCCAGACTGATTTATTGTGTGTTGGAGTCCTTGACTTGATGATGTCATCAGACTGGGACGGCCCGGTGTGGACTGCTACTGCCAGCATGAGAGCGGAGCGGCCGTCCTGCAGCTGGAGTTCCTCATCAACGAGGTGAGAGTGACCGACTCTCCGTCCGGGCAGGGCATTCTGGGAGGTGTAGTTCTTCTATGCCAGTCCCTGTATTGTAGATTTGTAGTTCATGTGATTGATCCACTGCTTAACTTGCTTGACATTACTGCATACTAATTAATTGAAAATTGTAATTTAATTGATTTAATGAAAACCACTGGATAAAATTAATATACAGCATTGTTACAGCATAAAGTAAAAAATGCAGCAGTGTAGAAATGTCACTCTTGATTCCTCGTCAAGCACACACGTGTGTGTCGTGTTGTTGCCAAGGATGTTGTTCTGGGAGAGGAATGACTTTGCTTTTGTTAATGGGGAGAGACACTGTGAGCCAGACTCTCAGAGAAAGTGCCAGACCAGCTCTCTCTTGTTCCAAAAGGTACCGCACCGCCACAGTAATTAATAAAGCGCTAATATACCAGCCAGGGCTGCTGAAAACCCGCCGTGAGCGCATAATCCGTTTGCAATGCATCTTGGGCTTAGAAGCTAAAAACTGTTGAATTATCCTGATGTTGCAGAGAGAGGTATGGATGTTAGCCAACTGGCTGATGGACTAGTATAATGCAAATAGAAGTCATCGATTTATCAGGGTGCTGAGTTTATTTCTGGAGCTTTTTAATGAATACACCTACTGATTTTATTTTCAGGGGTTTTTTTGGCAAGGAGGACAGAATTGAGTCTTTGACTGAGTATCATTTAACATACTGGAAGGGAAAGGACTTCGTCCATGTAATTTAGATTTTTTTTTGGATAAACACGTCTGTTTAATAAAATGTCATCCAATTTTGTTCCAGACAGAAGACAGTGTTTTAAGTGACAGTATGAGTTTAAAAGATCAAATGCAGGAACATTTAAATGAGGCTGCTCCAGCACTTTAATTCGACCTGTTTCATGACGTTGCTTTCGTAAACACCACGCATGGCTTCACCTCAAAGTAGCCAAATGCACTGACATGTTGGGATCTACCACGTTTCAGCCTATTTGACCAACGCACCGCTGAGAAATCAAAAACATACCACTAAAAATGAGTTTAACACAGAAACATCATCAACACTTATAATACAGACAGTAGATGCAATATGATACTACAGACATTAACAATTCTGAAACAAAAAATGGTGCTATAGATACCAATTATAATAGTTACAGGAGATAAGGCACTGAAAGCACTGACAGGGGATATAGTGTTATAGAGACTAAAGGTTATAAATCAGACAGCGATTGTGGTGCTATAGATAGAAGATTAATAAGCTGTGTCTTGTACGAGGCATTTTTACAGCCGGATCTGAGGGTGTTGGAGGGGGCAGGTCAACTAAATGAAATGCTCACATTGCCTCTGATCTTTTAGAATTTGAAGGCATCTTTTGGGAATACAAATATTAACATGTAGGCTGTGTCACAAATGGTTGGTAATTGTTTCTTGAAACTGTCTCCATCTAAAACTCCAGCCAGACGTTTATATAACAAGAAAGAAAGAGATGGAAAGTTTTGAGAGCAGGGCAGACAGGGCATTGGAGCAGAGTTGTTATTCTCTGTAGAGGTCTGTTCTGACTTTAATTCGGAGCCAAATTTCTCCCTCCTTCTCTCTTTTTCTCTCTCTCAAACATGAGCACTCACACACACACACACACACACACACACACTTGATGAAAACAAAACACACACATTTATATTCTTTCAAAAAGAAAATGAATTGTACAGGACTGTTGTGCACAAGCAATAACTGAAAGCATGATGTGTTTCTTTTCCCCACATGACGTGTAAAATGATGTCAGAGCCGTGTGTTATACAGAGCTCTTGTGTGGCCGGTTCTCAGTCCCTCTGTCATCAGATCAGATCCAGGGTGCAATGGGGGTATGAGCCGGTTCAGTCTGATGATCCCTGCACACTGCAGGCTGTGCAATGGGAATGGATTCCCAACACAAGGCGGCACGGATGGTGCAGTGGGTAGCACTGCCGCCTCACAGCAAGGAGGTCCTGGGTTTGAATCCCCGTCGGCCGGGGCCTCTCTGTGCGGAGTTTGCATGTTCTCACCGTGTTTGCGTGGGTTTCCTCCGGGTACTCCAGTTTCCTCCCACAGTCCTAAGACATGCAGGTTAGGCTGATTGGAGAGTCTAAATTGCCTGTAGGTATGAGTGTGTGAGTGAATGGTGTGTGTGCCCTGCGATGGACTGGCGACCTGTCCAGGGTGTATTCCTGCCTTTCGCCCAATGTATGCTGGGATAGGCTCCAGCCCCCCTGCGACCCTGTTCAGGATAAGCAGGTTAAGATAATGAATGAATGAATGAATGTCTTTTAAAAGACTTTCACATTAATAGATGTCTGTTTACTGTTTAATATCTTTAATATTTTCAAGGACTGAGGAGTGTGAGGATATATTACTCTGTGCAAATGGTTTTAATTTTGAGATGGTGGCACTCACACTCTTTTAAAGGGAAAAAGGAAACGCGATAATTAACGGAGTCAGGTTTGTTTTTATAGCGGGTGAAATGGCGGGACTAGCTGGATAAAAGCTATAAATAATGTTTTGGCTTCTGATCAATGTGAATATTTTTGTAAGTCTGTTGGAGTGATTTCTGTTTTAAATTTAAATTGCTCATGTTGAGCAAGATAGCTTGACCATGACATTCGGCTTTTCATTCAAATTAAGTGTTTTCTCTTTGAATCTGGCAATGCTACCAATGTCTGTAAATATTATGATCAATAAACAACACAGACTGCAGACCCAGAAATACGATCGGCTCAAAGAAACAAGAGTAACTGTTTTGTTGTGGTTCAAGTCATCGCCCCTTGTAATCTTTAAAAAAGACCTTGGAATTTCTGTCTTTATTCAATGCAGTGTCTTTTTATTTCTGCATTTTCTCTCCTCCTGCATCTTTTTGCATTAAAAACCATGTGTTCACGTTGATAAGGCCAAAGAAACCTCATACCTTCAGCTCAGGCACAGATAGATAGGCAGGTTCAATGTTAAATCTTGCATTTGAATAAAAACAGGTTTCTGG